>NC_134484.1:363178692-363217475 GCF_040206685.1 Ascaphus truei | reverse complement strand
ATTCCTATTAGCTATGTGCAGAAATGCGGGAACAATTCAGAAAGAACCAAAAGGGCTTTGCATTTATTTGATGAAACTTCAGCCAACATCACATGTGATAATGCTACAGACTTAATTGATCACTTTATGAAATTGGAAAAACTATTAACCCAAGACATTAGAATCTTTTGGGACATATCATCACTGGAGAATTATTTAAGGGTTAAACGCATCCCTAGAGGATTGCGTGTGAAAAAAATGCCCTCCTTTGGCTTTCCTGATAAGGAATTTGAACTGCATTGGAGAAAAATATTGACACTTGTTCAACTGAACTTATGGAATTGATTGTACGATATAAGGTGAAAGAGAAAAAGTCTCTAACTACTGAAATTGACATGCTAAAAAAAGAATTACATAAATTAAGTGATATGGATCGTTTTTCACATAACGATAAAATTCTTTTACAAAATATAGAGCAAATGGAAAAGGGTGTAGTCTCTAAGAAACAAGAAAAGTTTTTCAGAGACAAATCAGATTACGAGAGGAACCAAGTGTATGCTTGGGAAAGACTGGGTTCAACTAGAGATTTTGATAGGTCTAGAGTTACTCTACACTCTACGCCTCGCAAAATGTCTATGGATAGTGATCAGTTTAATCAAAAACCTACCACAAGATCTATTCTGAAATCACCATACACAGAACGAAGGTCTAGTTTTGATACAGACTCTTCTGATAACATGGATAGGCCATCTGTGTCTTTCTCAAAACAAAACACTAAAGACCACAGAGATTCTGAAGATGGTTATTTCAAAAACACTTATATATCTAGCCAAAAAGATGACAGATCTAAATCCAGTCTCTCAAACATACAACATATACCGTCAAAAAACGGAAAGGGTGCAGAAGGGGGAAGAAGAGCAGAGAGAACATCAGGCTCAGACAACAAGAGGAAAAAATACTCTTAGATCCCTCCCTTAGCAACATCATTAATATTTCTGACACCCCTCTCACCCCACAACAAATTGTTCTACTCAATAAGGGTTTAAACTTCGCACCCCAAGAGAATTTTGATCTCTTCAATACGATTATAGATCTCCAAAAATATACGCGCAAACTTGCGCTGAAAAAATTGTTTTCAAAAAAAGGTCATATACCTTTGAATCCAACTACTGATATTACTGAGCCTGATAACGTACTGCTGAATAAGGAAGTCTGCTCCTTTAAAGAACATACCTTTAATTTGGATATGCATACACTCTATGACGAATGCTGTATAGATAACCCCACAGAGCCCCCCTTCTTTGGTCATGTTGATTCGGGGTTAAAAAATCGTTCCTCCTTTATTCCTAACAGCTCCAAAGGATCATGTATTTCTACATTTGAGGGTCTGGTAGATAGGGATCTTAGACTACTGGCAAAAGGCTTTTCCTTCCCAGGGTCGTCCCATACAACACACAATCTGACGAAACAAGAAAAGTTAGATCTAGATTTACTCAAAAATGATCAATCTATTGTAATCAAAAATGCTGATAAGGGGGGTGCTATCATAGTACAGTCATCCATCAAATATAGGAATGAAGCTATCAGATTATTGAGTGACAATACATTCTATACACGACTGAGAACAGATCCCACCAAGAGATTTCTTGCAGAGTTAGAAACACTTTTAGAACTCGGCGATGTTCTACAGGTCTTGAGCAATAGGGAGAGAAAATACCTTATGTGTGAATTCCCCATCATACCGGTGTTCCACCATCTCCCAAAGATCCATAAGTCACTGGAGAACCCTCCGGGCCGACCCATCGTCTCCAGCATTGGATCTTTGGGAGATGGTGTTTCCCGCTATGTTGACCATTTTTTACAGCCCATTGTACGACAATTACCATCCTTCCTACAGGATACTACTGCGTTACTTATTGAGTTGGAGAACATTGTTTGGAAGGAGAGCTACAGATGGGTCACCATGGATGTCACATCACTATACACCATTATTGCACATGAACACGGACTTAAAGCTATCTATCACTATTTACAATTACACTGGCGACACACTTTATTCGAGCTTGGCTAGTCCCACGAATTCGGGTATACCCGGGTGTATTGAGGTTTGTGACTGTTTTCTGCCCGAGTGCATTGAGTTATTTTCCAAGCAGTGATTGAAGCATTTTATTCCCGCTGGCTGCAATACTGCACAGTATATATATATATACTGCATTACAATTCATGAATTTATGCCATCTGGTAGACATGCGGAGCATTGCAGCCTATTAAATCCTAATCATTATCATTTAACAGATCAGCCGCCCATCAGCCAGGCATGAACCCAGGCTGGGAAGGCAAATGCAACGGGGCTTGTTAGAGGTGAGGAGTGGCGCATTCCAGGTATCTGCCAGGTACATACCGGGTATTTGCTCGAATAAAGTGTGTCGGTGCAGTATCTTCTCTTTCCACTGCACAAATCACTTTCATTAATGACTCTATTTGGTTTATATTGACACACAATTATTTTCTCTTTGATTCACTTCTTTATATTCAGACACAAGGCACGGCGATGGGGACGTCATTTGCGCCCTCATACGCCAATCTTTTTATTGGTTTATGGGAATCTACTCACATTTTTGGTGGCACTAATATCTTTCGTTCAAATATAATTTTTTACAAACGTTACATAGATGATCTGATTTTTATTTAGGATGGTGACCTTCACACCCTACACACCTTTATCGACACCTTGAATACTAATGACATTAATCTTAATTTTACATTTAACACTGATCCACACAATATTAACTACTTAGATGTGACACTCCATGGCGACCCAGAGTCTGCGATATCAACAGATATCTTTACTAAACCCCACTCAAGAAATTCATATTTGTATGCCAAAAGTTGTCATCCCAGATCCATGATCCGTGGGATTCCAAAAGGGCAATTCTTACGCTATAAAAGACTATGCTCAGATCAGGATAATTTTCTCCAACATTCAAAGGATTTAAGCTTGAAATTTGCTGACAGAGGATATTCTAATAAAGACATAGAACAAGCCTTTATTCATGCTGACTGTTCTGATAGGACTATGTTGCTAAAAAGGAACAAAAATCAATCATTGACAAAAAACAAGTTTGAAGATAATCCTTTATTCATAACCAAATTCAGCAGACAGGCCCCACAGATTCAACACATTATATCCAAACATTGGAATGTGTTGAAACCCTATCCAGATTTGGAACCATTTGTATTGAGACCCAGATTTGCATTTAGAAGGGCTAATACCCTGGCTACTTCCCTCTCCAAAAGTCTGTTTCGGTCGCCATCTCTATCCAAAGTCAGGAACATACCCAAAGGGTTTTTTAAATGTGGGTTTTGCAAGTGTTGCCAATATGCAGTACCCACTAAAAGAGTGGCCACAGTGTCCACCGTGACCAAATTTAGAATCTCAACATTTATTAACTGTCACACGAGCTATGTGGTGTATGTTATACTATGCGGTTGCAATGCTAGATATGTTGGTAGGACAATTCGTCCGTTACACATCAGAATATCAGAACATGTAAGATTGATACACAAAAAAGATCTTTTACACCCTGTATCCAAACATTTTTCATCATGTCCAGTTGGCGGTTTAAAGAACTTCAGATTCTTTGGCATTGCACATATCCCCACATACATCAGAGGGGGAGACCGACTTAACAGGTTAAATAAAATGGAGATGCAATGGATCTTCCTGTTAGATACTCTACAGCCACACGGTCTTAATGTTGATTGGGAACTGCAACATTTCTTGCATGATTAGCATTATTCATGTCCACACATGTCCAGATACACTTCTTCCCCCCCTCCCCCCCACCATCCCCCTCCCCCTTTTCCCCTCCCCCTCCCCCCCTTCCCCTGTGGCCTTTCCCTTGCTTCATTGTTCTGATATAAATCCACCACTATAAGATTACGTATACAATGTTGTTATCTTGTTGTCCTTATTCACTTATTATCTTTAAATAGAGATGTCTACTTTCTACCAAATTGAACATTATTATCCTTTACCAGACTGCTGTATTGTTTATGTTCCATTCCATTGATTTGCCAGATATCATTAAGTATTTAATTATGCTTATATATCTATAAATGTATACAATTTTTTTAGGTTGTTATACTTATCAACTATTAGACAAATGATGAACTGCTGGCATTGTTTTTAAACTGTTTTTATTACCCTTGTTACATGGTTATCAGGAGAATTACCCACCTCACCTGATCTCTATCTGGTGCAGGTGTTTTGTGTTAAGTCTGCCTATATTTATGTACTCCCCATGCTGATGGATCACTCTTTGACAAAGGCCTGAGGGCTGAAACGCGTCAGAGGATCCATCAGCTACACATGTCTGTTGCAATAAACTTTTTTTAGTTACCACCCATGTCTACACCCTGTCTGCTTTACGGCTGTGCTCCGCTGCCCTTCCCGCTGCTGCTGGAGGAATCCCCTTACTGTTCGTTGCTGGAACGCACGCCGGGTAGCCGCTGCTCACGGAGGAGATCACCGCCGGTCATGTGACAGCCCCACGCGATGTCGCAGTCACGTCGGAGGTAGCGGTGCAACATTGATACAACCAGTATAACTGAGACACGGTGCCTGTCATTCCCTACCTTGTTGATCCGGAGGAGATCACCGCCGGTCATTTGACCGCCCCACGTGACGTCACAGTCACGATAGGGTTGGCGGTGCTACACTACAGTCACCGAGGACCGAACAACGGCATTTTCATTCTCCAAACCGTGAGTGTTTGCAACCATTGGTGCCCAGAGCTGGGCCAGTTGCTATCTGATGCCAAATGTTCATATACTAATGTATTCATGTCTGCAGCGACTACTATATTTATTCTGATGCACCTGATAGGATAACATGCTTATCCAGATCTACTTGTTGAGTAAATAAGACCCTAAGAAGACCCATAATTACCAAGTCATGTTATTTCATAACATACTTTCCAATGCTGAAAGACACCTTACAGCCCATTTATTTTCCCTTAAGGTGCCTTATGGCAAGGGTGCGCAATGTTAGGGCCCTGCGCCCCCCTGTCTGCTCAGCCCCAGTGCTCATGCCCCCCTACCTGGTATCCAGCATCAAATGATGCTGGGGGTCATGTGACGTGACGTCACATGACCCCACAGTGTCATTTGACGCCGCGTTGCTATGGCGACACATCACCCGAAGCTGTTGGAGAGAAGGTAAGTGAGTAATAGAGGCCTTGCACGCTCTCCGGCATTTAATTTTAACTGCCTTGGGGAAGAGTACGGGGCCTCTGTAACCACCACCTTGATAAAGTGTCATTTAGGCACGAAACGCGTAGGAGGGTACTTACCTCTGTTTTTTAACTATGGACCAATAAAGATTATTTTTACTCATTTTGTTTGGGACCCACTCCATTGGCTTTGCGCTGAATAATTTCTATCTTGGACTGCTACTACTTCTTCTGGCTGCACGCCTACCGAGACACACTGGACTGGAGTACATCTATGTGAGTACAACTATCTAATTCTTCTTATTTTAAGCTGTGAGCCTAGGACTATCCCAATGAGGCTCTTGACTGGGTTCATAACCCCCAGCCTTGACCTTCAGGGATCAACATGTCCTTTTACTGACTCCACTTCTATCAAGATTAAGTTGTCATACCTCACTAGCCCCAGTGTCTAGTGTTTGTGTCTACATTATCATATCAATTATATGAAGGATAAGAATCCAGCGCTGGAGAGCATGAATCACTAATTTGCCCTATACCTATACAGGGAAATATAATGCTTACCGTTTCACAGATGGTAAGAGGTCCCCTTAAAAGGAGCCTATTTTCACGTAGGGGTACTGTAGAAGTATATAAATAATAAACCTACTTACTTTGGTGCTGTAGAGGTCCTCCTAATCCTTCAGAATCTTCAAAACCACACAAATTTAACCCACAAGTCTGTAAATCTTCTGTGTCCCAAATCTTCGTAATTGGGATTTTCTCTATGTAACTAATATGGAAGTACCTGGTTAGTTTATAAGGTCCTAAGTTCATAATATCCTCATGGGTTTGATGAAAAGAACTTACAGAAGGCGCATCTCTCTCAGGGTTAACCTCCCTCATTAAAGACTGGAAGGACATAAGCCCAAATTTACTAAGACTAGTGCTATCCATAAGATACCTTCAGCGGCAGAAGACACCTTGGCTCATAAATTAGTAAGCAATCGTCTGCCATGAGACACCTTCCGGCGCTACAAGACACCTTACAAAACATTGACTTGAATTAGTTGCAAGGTGTGTTTTAGCGGAGGAGGGAGTCTTATAGTCGAAGACGGCTTAGCAAATATTTCCTTTTTGGCTTATTCACTCATCATCAAAAAGTGTCTTATGAAGTAGCACAGCTTAATAAATGTCCCCTAATGGCAAACAAATTTGAAACTTACAATATTGGATGACTAAACAATAATAATATCAGTAATAATTAGAATTTCCGAGAAGCAGTTCTCCTCTCAAATGCTATTCTGTAGAAACTGGTCTACATTTAGTTCAGTTTATGCCGTTGTTTGCTATTTTCTTTGCTGAGTTTTCCCACACGATCAGATGGCTGTTTACTTGACACCCTGAGTAAATCATATTTTTCTTGATGAATTCTAAACTCCCTGTAACTATTCAAATAGAAACCTTCAAAGATAAATTACACATCACTCTGCAAAGTCTTAAAGCAAAACAAAAAGTAACGATATTACCACTTTAGGGACACATTTTGCTGCCTGCTGTTGCTATTATATGAATCATTTTAGCTCTATGGTTACCTATAAACTGATTCTTTTTCTTTCTGGGAATATAGAAGATGCCTGAAGGAATAGAAAAAGGAAACACATCCTTAGAAATAGATGATTTACTATTCCTGAGAAAGTGCAATCTAAAACTGATCACTTTTTTTTATTGTGAATATCTTTTTACAGTAGTGTTTATCTGCCATGCCTTTACATTTACCAGCCATATGATTTGATCCATCAAGATGAAAAAAACAAACATTATAAATTGACAGCTCTCTTTATTTAGCTTGGTATGTTTGTGACAATTGGCATCACGTTGTGTTGTTAACTGCTCCCTTGGCTAAATTGTGCTGTTTGACTACCTAACCCAGTGTTTTTCAACCACGGTTCCTATGTACCCTTGGGTTCCCCAGGCATCCCTAATGGTTCCCTGTAATTTTATGGCCATTTGAAAATTATATAAAATACAGAAACATGTACAGTGCATCTGATGACAGAGTTGCTATTAGAGATGATTGGGGGTTCCTCAGAATTTCACTTGGGGTTCCTTAACAAAAAAAGGTTGGAAACCATTGCTCTAACCAGTGATGGTTAAGTAAAGCAAAGGGCTGTTGAGTAAAACCGTAGAGAGTATTAATCTTCAAGAGACAGGCTGGACATTTTAATACCGGTAGTTGTTCTGGCCATATTTATGTTCCCCCCATTCTGGAAACAATCTAATTGTTATAGTTGGCGGGTTCGGAAAACAAAATAGAAAACCAATCCACTGAAACATTTTAAATCCATATTCTTATTTTTTCCTTTATTTTAATTAGGATTTAAAAACATTTCTTCTCATTTCAATCATTTTTTAATATAATTTGTGAATGTTTTTATTATCCTTGTTTTCTTTTGGCATTGTTTAGGATTAGCTATAAATTTAAACCGGATGTAGGAGGCAATAGGGCAGTGGCCAATAAGAACATTTGTGCCCATTTATTGGCCCGCCTGATATAAAGGTTGGCCACCCCTGGTGTACACTGTAGATTTTGCTGCAAATCAATTTCTATTCATAGCAACTCTATCAACAGTTAACACCTGATATCTGATGCATATATAAACCAGATACAAAAATAACCTCAAATGCATCAAGGGAAGCGCCCATGTTTTATACTGAATATTTCTACCTGGCTTTTTGCAGTATCTCCTAATGTATTCTGCGTATATATATATAGGGCTAAATTAAAATTTTCAACATTTAAGAGTGTGTAAATTTTCATGTACAGTGTATATATATATATACATTTACACATTCTTAAATGGTAGAAAATGTTAATTTAGCTATATATATATATATATATATATATATATATATATATATATATATATATATATATATATATATATATATCAAGACAAAAGAAAAAATTTGGCGCCAACCTAAAACTCTATATAAAAACCCTCTAAAGATATACGTAAAACCTATACTATGCACAGTGAATCAGATAAAAATACATTAAATGACTAATGCAATAAAACAATAGAATACATGAAAAATAAAATAAATAAAGTAAAACAAAAAAGAAATGTCCAGATAAATATATATCAAGAATAGATACAAATCCTAGAAAATACTCCAATTGCTATCCAAAAGAGTCACTGCAGCCCGAGTGAAGGGAACACCACTTCCTTGAGGATATCTACAAAAACACAAAAAACACAGGCGCACTCATAGCGTAAAATAGTATATCAATAGATTTATGGATTGAAGGATTTAAAAATACACACTCACAAACATAGCTGATAGTAAAGCATTTTTGAGTAAAACTCAGCCCGTTCAGACGCAGGAACCCAGTGAGAAGGACTTCGATATAGTGTCCGTGGTATGTCCTGCTGTAGTAGCCCCTCTGTGTCCTTGCAGGGACCGGAAACCACGAGGGACGCCGCCTTCCCCTTGCTCCGGCGTTACACAGTGAGTACACTGATCCAGATCTCGCGTGAGCTCGGTGACGTCAGTGAGGTATTTGCCGGAGAAGGCTCACAGGGGAAAACGGGCTGGAAAGCTGGACGGCTGATATAAATGCTAGCAGCACAGCAATAACATGCTGTGGCACATGAGTGGAAGTATAAAATATAAAAGCTGGACAATAAACTCCACAGCACTCTCTACGCGTTTCGTCTCGAACGAGACTTCATCAGGAGCAGACCTGAAAACACAGCTTTTAGACAGAGGCTGGGATGAGATGCAAAACCATTAAACCCACTCACAGACATGTTTCAACCTTGATGGGTATCATCAGTGTGAGGTTGGTTGTAATGGCTAAGCTAGTTTGAGACTTAGACTAGGTAATCACCACATTTATTAAGGTTATGGTGGGTAAAAAAAGTGATTACCTAGTCTAAGTCTCAAACCAGCTTAGCCATTACAACCAACCTCACACTGATGATACCCATCAAGGTTGAAACATGTCTGTGAGTGGGTTTAATGGCATTACATCTCATCCCAGCCTCTGTCTAAAAGCTGTGTTTAAAACAGCATGCATTGGCTTGAGGATTTGCTTGTGTAATACGAGCTTGAGACAAAAGGTGGCACTGAGTGCTCATTTGCATGTCATTTCCCAGAATCCCTTGCTGCAGTGGAAGTGCTGTATGCTGGGCGATAATGGGGAAAGACAGGGTTGCAGGCCTGTCTAAGACATGCAAATGAACATACAGTAATATTTACAGTTGCTTTATGCTTTACTGTGGAGGGTTATTGTCACTTTTTTACCCACCATAACCTTAATAAATAAATGTGGTGATATATATATATATATATATATATATATCTTTATACTATATTTGTGAAAGCACTGTATGCCTGTCTGCATGGCCTCTGTCCCTAGGGGAAATCTCATTGGTTCCTTGGCCCGCCCGCCCCCGCACACCTCTCATTGGCCTGAGGCAGAGTGACGGGCCAAAGGACACACACGGTAGGGGGGAGGGGGTGTTGTGGGGCTCACAGTGTTAGCAGCACATCTCCCGGTCTCTTACCCGCCGGTCCCGGAGGCTCTGCCTCTTCCTCCCCGAACATCAGCCTGAAATCCAAGTCATGGTGACCCGCGCGCACCTCCTCCTCTCCCCGTGTCTCCCCCCGGTGCTCCGCTCAGCTCCCCCCCGGTGCTCCGCTCACCTCCCCCCTGGTGCTCCGCTCAGCTCCACCCCGGTGCTCCGCTCAGCTCCCCCCCGGTGCTCCGCTCACCTCCCCCCCGGTGCTCCGCTCACCTCCCCCCCGGTGCTCCGCTCAGCTCCCCCCGGTGCTCCGCTCAGCTTCCCTTCAGTGCTCTGCTCACCTCCCCCCCGGTGCTCCACTCATCTCCCCCCGGTGCTCCACTCAGCTCCCCCCCGGTGCTCCACTCAGCTCCCCCCCGGTGCTCCACTCAGCTCCCCCCCAGTGCTCCACTCACCTCCCGCCCGGTGCTACCCTCACCTCCCCCCCGGTGCTCCTACAGGCAGTGGGCAGGCAGCCTGCACCTGTCAAGCGGCACCTAAGATGGCGGCGCCCGGAAGGACCCCTTTCCTCCCTCGCGGACTAACTAAGATGGTGGCGGCCGGAAGGAGAGGTGACGTGTGTGTGTGTCACTGTGTGTGTGTGTGTGTGTGAGACTGTGTGTGTGGGGGGGGACACTGTTTGTGTGTGTGTGACACTGTGTGTGTGACACTCTGTGTGTGTGTGTGTGGGACACTGTGTGTGTGTGTGTGTGTGTGACACTGTGTGTGTGTGTGTGTGTGTGTGTGTGTGTGGGACACTGTGTGTGTGTGTTACACTGTGTCCACTGCCCCCCCCTCCCATCCACTGTCCCCCCCCCCTCCCATCCACTGTCCCCCCCTCCCGTCCACTGTCCCCCCCTCCTCCTGTCTACTGTCCCCACCTCCTCCTGTCCACTGACTCCTCCTGTCCACTGTCCCTCCCCCCTCCCCTCCTCCTGGCCACTGTGCCTCCCCCCTCCCCTCCTCCTGTCCACTGTCCCTCCCCCTCCCCTCCTTCTGTCCACTGTCCCTCCCCCTCCCCTCCTCCTGGCCACTGTCACTCCCCCCTCCCCTCCTCCTGTCCACTGTCCCTCCCCCCTCCCCTCCTCCTGTCCACTGTCCCTCCCCCCTCCCCTCCTCCTGTCCACTGTCCCTCACCCCCTCCCCTTCTCTTGTCCACTGTCCCTCCCCCTTCCCCCCCTTTTTCCCTCCCCCCCCCCCTTTTCCTAGCGGGAAATTTAACTCCCGGGCAATGCCGGGTCTCTCCGCTAGTATATATATATAATCAAAAAATAAATAGATGATACCGTTCTGTGGCTAACGAAATGCTTTTATTTGTGCGAGCTTTCGAGATAATACACTGATCTCTTCTTCCGGCGATGTTACAGTGAATGAAGCAAGCAAAAGCTATACTATAAACAGTGTCTATTGGAATGTTATCTGTGCTGGTCCTTCCCTCGGTGTGGATGTGTTTTATGGCTGGAGGTGTCAAAAGGTTCCTGAAAGCAAGTGATGAAAGAGTGTGTATGTGTATCAGTGTGAATTCACATGAATGGAGAGCCCACAGTATATACAGTGCTTTACAAAAGGTGTGTGTGGAGTGGGAGCGGATATAAATGGTGTGGGTGGGTGTGGAAATGTGAGAGTACGTAGCATAACTAAAAGTGTGTGTGGATACTATGTGGTCCCTATTGGTGTATAGGGATGGAAAAACAAGGAGTATAAGTATGTGTGAGAGACAGCTGTGTGTGCATACATATAGCACAGTATGTACAGACATGGCCTATAGCGCTCATGGGAAGAGAGTTCACTTGTGTCAGTAATGACTCATAAAATTTCGATCTCTGTTTAGGCCACTGCTAAGTGTCCCGAACAGTTGCATAAATTTGTATTCATGCAATCGTCTCTCTTTCGGTGTTTTAAGATTACCTTTGAGTATGGCAACCCTCAGATCGTTCATCTTATGGCCAGAGTCAGAGAAATGTTCGCCGACAGGACTGTCTCTTGTTCCACGTGTGATGCTGTGGCGGTGCAGGTTCATTCTCTTGTTTAGCCCCTGCCCTGTCTCACCTATGTAGTAGCAGCCCCCTGGGCATTTCATGCACATGATGAGGTACACGACATTGCTGGAGAAACAGGTGAACCTTATATATATATATATATATACAGTGTTCGACAATCCTATACATTTACATGCCCGGGGCGGGTGGATTTAACCCCCGGGCGAGTAAATATTGGCACAAGCAGAACACGTGTTTGTTTTTTTAAATTTCCCCCCGCTCGCGCTGAAATTTTCCCTGATCGCGCTTAAAAAAAATAAATAAAAAATCCCTACCTGACAGCTGATTGGCGCACGCTCCCAGGCTTTGTGGGCGTGCAGCCAGGCTCTATATGAGCCAGCCCCCAACGAGCGGCCGTTCTTTCTCAAATAATAATTAATATCACAGGTTTATTAACGTGTATACTGTATAAGTGAATATAAGCCTTAAACTAAACAGATAAATCTCGATGAAACTGATGTTTAATAGACTGGATCAGGCTTATGGAATCTTTGTGTTGGATTATTTTTAGTTTTTTGTAATATGTAATACATGCATACCCCGCATTAGCGTACGCAATGGGTCCAGAGCATGTATGTAAAGTGAAAATGTACTTAAAGTGAAGCACTACCTTTTCCCCACTTATCGATGTATATACTGTACTGCTATCGTCATACATGTTCATAACTGAAGAGAATAAGGCATTTGTAACAGGCTCTATCGTCTCCCCGCGTGCGCACAGCTTTAGTACAGGTAGGGAGCCGGTATTGCTGTTCAGGACATGCTGACAGTCGCATGTGTGAGCTGCCGTTTGCCTATTGGGTGATATGTCCTTACTCGCGAGTGTACTGAAAGTGAGTGTCCTTAAACCGGGTATGCCTGTACATATATATGATTCTGATAATCCATGTGCTCTTGGTTCTTTCTGGTATATCATATTGTGACATGCAAACTATCATCAGTATGTATGAAGTTTTTGCACAAATGTATAATGTAGTAGAAGAAACATTGATGCTTTGAAATGACAAAGCCATAAATACATGCGCTTACCCAGTGAAAATAGCTGTAGTGGAATTGTGCTCAATGTCGGCCACATTGGCTAATTTGAAAAATGGGAGTGTTGTAGCATTCAAATTAATCAATGGGGGAATATGCCAGAGCCCCAGGTGTAGAAGAAAGAATATGTGAGGAAGAAGGGAGTTGGGGAGTGAAACAGATGCTAAAAGTGCAAGTGGATGGTATTGAAATTGTCTTTTCTACTGCATGAATATTCTCGCAACAAATTAGCTCTAGAGGCCCAAGGCATTACTGCCACAATCGATGTAAAAGGCATTTTGTAAATTTGTCTACAAAAATAGCATGTTTTCTGGCAAAACACATTGGGATACCCTAATATTAATGTAATTAAATGAGCTAACTGCGGGCACCATTATCTGCTGTTAGAACTCTGCTTTTTAATGATTACTTCTGTTCTGTTTCAGTGTTACTTTTTCTTTAGCTACTCCCCAGGATGTTGTAGTTCTTTTGTTAAAAGCATTATGATGTTGTGGAACATACTGTGAGCTGCTAGCTTCTCTTTCTCGCTGGTCTGTTTCAGATGTTCCCTATGGTAAAATATTTCAACAATTGACAGTTAGATTAAAGTAGGTATGTTACACAGCTTCAACAAGATGGCTGAATGGCTATAAAGCTCCTCAAATCCATGTGCAAGAACTGTGTTTTCTCTAACTCCCAACAGCAACAACAGCAAAACTCTCCAAAGCTTTTTGTGTCACATATGTCATATAAATAGAGAAATATCGACTTGCCCATTCCTTCTTGAGGTAGCATCATGGTTTGACAGATGTCTGTATATTTTTAAGCCCTGAAGCAGTGACATTCTAATTGCTCCTCTGTTCACCAAAGCAGTCATGAAACAACCAAAGGCTTAATCAATAAAGACTTATCGTTAACCCCTTTCATCCCTGCACTACACTTAAACAAAACATCATTATACAATTAATTAAAAATATTGATGGGTATGAGATCGTCTTCCACAGCTCCCTGGAATGGGGGTGCATAGACAGTGAGCTCATCAGCCATAAAGCAAGAAGTTGAAAAACAGATAATGACCAAACAATGCCACTGATTTGGCTTTCTAGTAGACTAGAAAGGCTTGTTCAACCAAACGTTTCGGCAATGCCATCATAATGCACATTAAGCTTGCAATAAGGTAGGTACAGTATTATATTTACACATGTTAAACAATTACCAAACAGCGAAGTTAATAAAAAATGTACAGAAAACTGAGAAAAGAATCTTACTTTAAATCACATATTATTTTGTACATTCCAAAGACATTAAGCTCTGAAATTAATCATTTACAAGCAAATGACAGTGTATATGCAGCAGCATACAGTATGTAGTTAAAGAAGCACACTTTTTTGTTTCTCAAATAAATTATACAAATGGTGTTTATAAAGGTACAGTACAGCTGAAGCCCTTAAGTGGTGGATGGTCCAGCAAGACATTGCAAAGCTTCACATCTTCTCAACGTATATTTTTTATTTTGATTGGTGTATATCCAATATATTTCCAATGTTTGTTATAATTAGGTATGTCATTCTTCCATCAATGTTGATCACCTGTAATTTATTTGCCGTCGTTTTGTCTTTTTATTATGAGGCCACAGATCGCTAGTAGTGACAGGGTCATTTCCAAATAGGGTTAAAAGTGTTACCATTTCGTTACCATGAGGGTATCGAATCCTTGGTCCATTTCCTGATTTTATTATTGATCGCCTGTGAATTGCTTTCTGTTGTGGCCATAATCACAATTTTGCCAATTGTCTCAGTTTTGTTTAAAGCTATCAAGGCTTTCTATGTGTCTATGTACAGTATTTTATCCTGACAAAAGGTGCGTTGAGCACATATACATTACTCTGCACATAACATAATCCTGGCCATGCTAGGTAAGTTTGCTCTTGAATTTACATTTAAAATGGGTACTAAAGCACAGACAAGTACATAAGTGACATATTGTGTGCTGTTGAAACAGCTCCCAGAATATCTACCTGTTACACACAAGCTGTTCTCAGCAGCCTGCAAAGTGCATTTCATTGAGGCCACAACAGATAGTTAAAAAGTAGAGAAAGGAGGTGTTTTTGCCCTGGTGAATTTCTACGGCTGAAAACTGATAGTTTAGTGACCGTGATGTAACCTGACAATGATATAAAATGATCTCTGAGGGAGACATCTGTTTTTCAGAATCTATATTTAAGAGCTAGGATTCAGATGTAATATATGTAATGATTATGTGTGAATGTTTTTTTTTTTTTTTTAGAATTCGCAGATATTGATTGAATTGAGGTAGGTATCAATTGTATATTTCATAAATACAGCAGGCATACGCTTATAGGACTCCATTTTAAAGCCACCATGGGTGTGGCCATGAAAATATTGCTATATTGGGAATAGAGATACTTACAGTTAATGCAGCAGCTGTTCTTGCTCCTGCTGTTGCAGCGACACACACACAACACGCCAGTGGGAGCAGACACCATTTAATAACTACCGTAGATGTGCATGAAAAAGTGGTGAGTCTATCACGCTACTACACCCAAAAGTGCATGCCAGCGGGTGCAATAATGCCTACTGTATCTGTATTTGCTGCAATGTTTTGCCCATAAAGAATTTTGGGGTTTGATATTTGGTTCTGGTTTTGCCTAGAGTTAGTTGGTTTTGGTTTTGGTAGAAAATGTGAATTTGGTCACCTAATATAATAAATAAAAATGTAAAAAATGTAGGATGGGGCCAACGAGGGTAGATGTAGGGACTACACAGAACCCCTATATGGCTTCCCCAGTGTCTTCCCCTGGAGCAACCTGCACAAAAGTACTTAGTGTACCTGATACCAAACAGCAATACCTACAGGGGAATGGCTCAGACAGATACTCGGGCTTGTGGATGTGAAAACAGAGAAATAACACACCACTTTTTTTTTGTACAAATATTTTTTATTGTGTTTCTTGGTAGGAGAGGGACATAAAGAAAAGGTGGGGGTGAGATAATGATATACAGGGGAATGAGTTGGGGATGGTGTGACACACCACTTTTTTACTAAATAATAACATTTTATTACACAGGACTCATATCTCCTGAAAATAAATTGATAACATAAGGTGAATTTATATTAAAACAACAAATAACATTATTTGGAGTACATTTAATTGTCTGTTTGAAGTCGGTTCCTGTTGATTGCATGAGTTTGGTACATATTAAAGTACTGTCTTCAACAGTAGAGTTTCTTGGGCGTTAGATTCCCCAAATGAAGTGGAATGTATTTGGTGCAGCCAGCCTGAACTAGTCTGTACCCAGTAGCTTCGAGGGAATCTTATTATTAGTGTGGGATGCTGTTGCCACACTTAGCTCTCTCGATAGTCGTAAATATGTCCTGGGGGTGAATTGCGGAGGTGGCTCCTTCCTCAAAACCTCTTTCCTTCTTTTAAAGAGGGAAAATCGGACTGGCTGCTGAACAATATCAGAGGTCAGTTTGATCCCATGAACAGACCCTTTCTGTTGTGTCATCTATCTTTTAAGGTGTACCTGCTGTGTTCAACTCTGTGTGCCTAATACTGTATGTAATTGTCACTTGAACTATGTGAATAAACTTTAAAGGTGAGTGTAGTCCTTCATTTACCCAGCCTAATCCTTTTTCCCTTTCTTCACAAGCATTCATTCATTTCCTCCCCTCTCTCCTCTTTTCGATGCCCCTGTGTATATATCAAACTACCTACTGTATTGTACCCTTTGCCTATCCGTCTATTAATCTATTTTTTCTACCTGCCCATGTATTATTATATGTATTCTATCCCTTACCTATAGATATGTGTTGATCAACTTATATAGGTATGTTTCTGTCTATGTGTATTTGCTTCTGTCTATCTACAGTATGTGCATGTGTTTTGTTATTTATGTGTATAATCTTGTGGCTATCTATTAATCTTATCTATTTTCTTATATTTTCACTATCTGTATTTACAGTAATTATTTTCTGACTAACAAAATATAAATCTAATTAACTATTTTCTCACCTCTTTTATTTGATACCTTTAATGCCTAAATATTTACTGAATTAATTATCACTATATCTGTCTACTTATAACCTATCTATCTATCTATCTATCTATCTATCTATCTATCTATCTATCTATCTATCTATCTATCTATCTATCTATCTATCTATCTATCTATCTATCCATCCATCTATCCATCTATCTATCCATCATCTATCTGTCTCTGTCTGCCTGTCTCTCTGTCCATCTGTCTCTGTCTGTCTATTAATCTACTTATTTTATTTTCAAACAGTCTCACTTGCCATGTACTTACTTATTTCAGCTTCCTATCTATACTGTATAAATCATACCCCTTTTCTATAATAGCTAATTTGCTATATTTAAACGAATATTCCTTTATCTAATCTTTGTTATTTTAACTATCTTCTTCTCTCTCTCCAACTTTGACTCTTGTTTTCTCTCAATCCTTATTACTCTGTCATTTTCTCTTTCACTTATTTACCCTGTCACTCATCTCTCCTGCCCTTTCTTACTATATTTTAACACTTCTTTTTACATTTATTCTCTATTTTGCTTCCTATCATGTCCAATCTCCGTCCAGCCCCCTGTCTCTCTCTTAATGCCCATAACTGTTCGCGTTAAAAATAAAATAGACTTAGAAGTCCTTTTAATTCTAAGGCAGTGCTTGCTCTACCTTGCACCTTCACTCAACACAGGAGATTCTAATTTCCCTATTCACTGACAGAACACACCACTGCACTCCCCCGGAAAACTTCCAGCTAGTGACAAGCAAGGCAGGAGGGGTGTGTTTTTTGAGGCTAAAAGACTGTGCACTTACAGGGAACCAGGTGGTTAATGCAGCTCTATAGTTCGTACAACTGCCCGTGTGGCTCCCTGTACAACTCTACTAAACCTCAGGAGCCCTAAAAAGCACAAGTACAGTACATCCGGTGTATTACAAATATATATTAAATAAAGAAGAACTTTTAATTAATAGTTAATATGTATAACAAGTATTTCTAAATAGTAATTCAATATTAGTACTGTATATATTATCCTTATTAATACATTATCATATTTTATAGATGTCACAGAGTCCCCCTCCTTACCTCTGGTGAGGGGGAACTGCTTGGTTGCCCAGCGGAACTACGCGCAAGTGAGGAGAAGTGGTGGCGACCGTTGCGGACTGGTTGCGCATGTGCAGTTGCGGCCGGAGTGGTGGCTATCTTTAAATGTCTTCAAATTGCATTAGGGACTACAACCCCCAGAATGCATTACGGAAAAAGGTGCGAGCGGCCATTTTGAGGAGTGAGAATATCCTCCAAAGGACCCGGAGGGATATTCAGAGCGAATGGAGGCGGCAATGTGGAAGGTACCATCCAGGGAGCAGTACTCCATGGATTAGGCTAGACCATGCTCCCCTTAGGCGCCAGTTAGGCCAGAGTCAGTGTAGCGGAGTATATTAGGGAAGGCCCCAGATTGGGACCCTTCCCCATAGCAGTGTAGTAGACCGCTGTGCTGGTGGAAGGACATGAAAGCGGTGACTTGCGGCCTGGGACTGGACCGCAGTGTTCCGAGATATTTATGTGAGACCCTCTGGCTGGAGTCCACCCCACTGGAGGCCTGAACCCTTAGGCGAGAGGGGATTATTGTCGGAGGCCCTGCTGCGTGGGACTTGCTTCAGAGTTTGGAAGCTGTCCTTGGTGTACTGGAGTACCCAGGCAGGTATCATAAGTGCAGCAACGGTTCACCACACAGGGGGGTAGCGCTACCTCACACTTGGGTGGGATTGCAGTTACGGACTCCTGGGGTTATTGGTGCACCAGCACCCTCAGTACTTTGGGGAAAACCACTCAGGGTGTGGGTTATCATATGTAGTTTATGGTTGCATTATGCTGAGTCGGATATATATATATATATATATATATATTGTGTGGTGATATATTGTTATTACTGTTGTATTATGTCCTATGAGGAGTCATCCCGCCAACACTGGGATCCCTCATAGGTGGAGGCGCTGCACAGAGAGAGAGAGAGCTCACCCCAGGCTCCCAGAAGTGGAGGCTCAGGCCTCCTGTGAGCATACAGGTTCAGCAGCACGCATAGTCACCCGTGGTTTTCCTTTAGGAATAGGGAAAGGGGGCTACATTTAGAGGCGCTGATGAGATTCAGACCTGGGGTGCCCGAGAGAAGTAAAATCCAAATTATAGAAAGCCATGCTCGTACCATCCAAATAGGAGGTCCATACGTGGGCCATGGAGCTCCATGAGTCTCCCGCCACATGGTCGCTGTAGGAAACATCCCAGGCGTCATTCCCCCACACCAAGTATGTCCATCCCTGAGGTGCTTTCCTGGGCTAGCCGCAACCTGATCTCTAAGCCGCAAATGGGACCCAACCTACAGGTGGAATGTAGTTCTTGTCGCTGCCAGCGACGAGATAAGTGAAGATGTTGCCTCTCGGGCCCTGTATTTTCCGGGAGCTCCGCCAAGGGGATACCCGCTCATATACCCTGATCTCCCAATAAGGATGGAAGAGACGCCTGTGAGAGTAGTAAGGTTATTTTTCCAGGTTTATTCCAGTGACGTGGAGTGAACAAGGTAAGCCTTTGCTGAAGCAGGCCCTTGCACCTAGGAAAGCCTAGTTTTTACCCCCATACTCAAAGTAAGTGCGTATATTCTCTGTATTTTGTATTTCTGTGTTTCCAAAGTCTTATCCAAATAAACTTCATTTTATTTAATTGCCTTGTGACCGATCCCTTAAATATAAATGGTGTTAAAAGACCTGGTCTACCGTGACAATCAGGAGAAGCGAGCGAGCCTGCTGATGAGAAGCTGGGGATCAGAAGAAGTGAGTGAGCCTGCTGAGGAGGAGCTGGGGATTAGGAGAAGTGAGTGAGCCTGCTGAGGAGGAGCTGGGGATTAGGAGAAGTGAGTGAGCCTGCTGAGGAGGAGCTGGGGATTAGGAGAAGTGAGTGAGCCTGCTGAGGAGGAGCTGGGGATCAAGAGAAGTGAGTGAGCCTGCCGAGGAGGAGCTGGGGCATTAGGAATGGGGAGTGAGCCTGCTGAGGAGGAGCTGGGGCATTAGGAGAAGTGAGTGAGCCTGCTGAGGAGGAACTGGGAATCAGAAGAAGTGAGTGAGCCTGCTGAGGAGGAACTGGGGATCAGGAAAGGTGAGTGAGCCTGCTGAGGAGCTGGGGATCAGGAAAGGTGAGTGAGCCTGCTGAGGAGGAACTGGGGATCAGGAAAGGTGAGTGAGCCTGCTGAGGAGCTGGGGATCAGGAAAGGTGAGTGAGCCTGCTGAGGAGGAACTGGGGATCAGGAAAGGTGAGTGAGCCTGCTGAGGAGGAGCTGCCAGGAGTTTTGCAACCAAAAGACTTTGATATATAGACCCCTAGGTCTTGATGGAGGAATGCGAAAGGGGAGAGGGAAATGTACAATATACAACACTTTCGTGCACAACACTTTCATTATGTTGCAGCTTTCTCCAGTTCCAATATTCCACTACAATCCTCTACTTAGATAAAGGTAAGAGACAGGAGACATATTGAGGGATGGATATTTATTCCCCGTAGAGTACAACATGTAGGTACTGTATACTGTATGTTCTTACAAAGTGATTGACGGTGCACTATCTATTCATGCACACAATACAAGACACCTACGGTATGTTAGCCCCGACAGACAGCACGTTCTTTGCAGTGTTGCGAATTTGGGTATCATATCTACAATCATAATGTCCCTCTAGATAGCCAATAGTTAGCATGTTACTCTAATAGGATTCATGACATTGCTGTTGTAAAGACCTACTGCTGAGAGATGACAAAAATGCTTTTTATGACGGCTGATCTAGTAGAAATTGCATGTATTGTAGTTAACTGCTTGTTCACAATTATATGCTTACTGATTAAGGCAGCTGAAGTTTGTTGGGCCCGCATATATGTACAACTGATTGACATTACAACGTAACTGAATACATTCAAATAGCAAAATAAACATCCCGGAATATCATAGAAATATGTAAATTACATTTTTTTGTGTTGAAACCTTCGAATAATGTAAGGCAGGAATGCATACATTACCTTCATTATCCCTTATCGCAGGAGGTGTTTCCAACATGGTGATGATGTTGATCAGCCTGCTGAATCTACAAAAAAAGGATGACATCAAGGATTACAGAATGATAAAAAATAAATAATTGTATTAAAAACTGTATTCGTACCCACATATTGCTGCTGACAGTTGGAATAATCTACTTTGACTCAGTGGTACCAAAATCTATTAATAGATATCATTCCTCCCCATCCCCTTTCCCAACCCCTAATCCTCCTTCCGCTACCCCATCCCCCCCCCCTTTTTTTTTCTTTTTCCCCAGTTATCCCCAATCCCGGTTTTACCCCGATCTCCACGGCTCTGTAGGGCGCGAAAAGTCGTGGGACCCCCGATTTATGCTGTACGATATGTCCTAATGATTGTATTTTATTTATTGTGATGCACAAAATAACTATGTAATGTATGTCTTATTGTATTTCATGCACAATTATTTCAATAAAATATAAGTTATAAAAAAAAAAAACTGTATTCAAACCTGTATTATTCCAAAAATGAATTATTGCACTCTTCTTACATTAATACAATCTTCTTCAACCGGCTGCAGGTTCAAATGTAAAATAGTTGTGAGATTGTTATTTATTAATAAGTGAAAATATATACAGTACATGCATTAATTGTATTACCTTATCGCTGGATGTGTTTCCTACATGGTGTTGATGATGATCAGAATCTGTAAAACAAGGATGAAAACAAAGATTACACTATGACAAAAAAAGAAATAATTTTATTAAAAACTGTATTATTCCAAAAATGTAAGTTTCTGTCATCAGTTTCCATCACTGATGATTTCAGGCCACAGTCCTCTGATGCTGGAAAAGTCCATTGATTGTGTCTTTCACGGGCTTCAATTGAGCAACAGTGTATTTATACTGCTTCTCAAGTTGTTCTAAAATAGCTCTCCAAAAATTGTTGGGAATAGTGTTGAAATATTAGCTGGATAAATCGACTCGACTGTCCTCTGCTGTTTGTAACATAGCTTTGCAAAGATTCCCCTCGTATTACTGTAAGCGGGAAGTCATCTATTGGATTCCCATGGACATGGCTACCGATGCGTCCTTGCCACCGTGGTGCCACAGGCGTGCTTTGGAAATCAGGCACAGATCTTCTTCCGGGATGCCACTTTCCTGCAGGTCAGTTCCTGTATCATGGGGACTCGTAGCCACAATTTTATCATCACTGTCTGGAATGTTGGGTGTGCTTCCTACCATCTGGATAATGCATGGTGGCATGTTGGATTATTTTTTTACTTTAGATTTTGAATGATGCAGTTTATTTAGATATTTATTTTATTTATTCATGGTTTTGTTTTGGTGTTTAAATTGTTTATTCTGGTCTTTATTTTGGATTTGATGAATTGATTGGTGGTAATTTTGTTCGGTTTACTTCTTTATTTGTTTTTAGTTTGAGATGTTTTGAATGCATTGGATCTCTCTTTGATTGTTTATTTTTAGGTTCACCATTGACTGGCATAGTGTTAAATTATGCCCATATTATATGGGCATGATGTACCCACTGTGCCATTCAATTGTTTGGCATTAGTAATATGTTCATTTTGCAATGTAATGTTGTTTTATTTCGGCTTGTTTTTGAATTCCTTCACGATTTATTGTATAGTTAATAACCGCTAAGTTAATTAAGGGGTTAGGGGACATTAAATTGTATTTTTGATTGTACTGCATTGTTTGTGGCAACAGAGGACATGGACGTGGACATGAACGTGATGAGGATGAGGACGGCCTTCATTGTTCTAAAATAGCTGTCCACAAATTGTTGGGAATAGTGTTGAAATATTAGCTGGATAAATCGACTCGACTGTCCTCTGCTGTTTGTAACATAGCTTTGCAAAGATTCCCCTCGTATTACTGTAAGCGGGAAGTCATCTATTGGATTCCCATGGACATGGCTACCGATGCGTCCTTGCCACCGTGGTGCCACAGGTGTGCTTTGGAAATCAGGCACAGATCTTCTTCCGGGATGCCACTTTCTTGCAGGTCGGTTCCTGTATCATGGGGACTCGTAGCCACAATTTCATCATCACTGTCTGGAATGTTGGGTGTGCTTCCTACCATCTGAATAATGCATGGTGGCATGTTGGATTATTTTTTTACTTTAGATTTTGAATGATGCAGTTTATTTAGATATTTATTTTATTTATTCATGGTTTTGTTTTGGTGTTTTAATTGTTTATTCTGGTCTTTATTTTGGATTTGATGAATTGATTGGTGGTAATTTTGTTCGGTTTACTTCTTTATTTGTTTTTAGAACGAAATCACCTTGTGCCGAGAGGGAAGATGAGTCAGCGGGCACTACGATGCAGAAAAAATCGATGAGGCTGGACTGTGCTACAAAAAAATCCTTTATTGAGACATGGATAAAAATTGAGAGGAGGGAAGAGAACCCCTGCACCTCTAATGCGTTTCACCCGCGATCGGGCTTTTTCAAAGAGTTTAATTTTGCAGTTCATTTTGCAATGTAATGTTGTTTTATTTCGGCGTGTTTTTGAATTCCTTCACGATTTATTGTATAGTTAATAACCGCTAAGTTGATTAAGGGGTTAGGGGACATTAAATTTGTATTTTTGATTGTACTGCATTGTTTGTGGCAACAGAGGACATGGACGTGGACATGGACGTGATGAGGATGAGGACGGCCTTCATCGTGGCAGCCTGGCAGGGGTGAGTGCAAGTTTTATTTTATTTCTGCAGCTCAATGTTTTATTTTAAATGGGCAAATGCACTATTATCCATATCTAGTAATTATTGTACTGTATGTACTGTATGTGTTAGGGGGAGGGGGGTTTATTTATGTCCCCTTTGTTTTATTTTATTTTTTAAAGCACCGGATTGGTACCGCAGGCCAGCGGGGATAAAACGGACACCTGTGGGGACCATCCGAGGGCCCCCGCCGGCCTATAGTAACATTCCTATGCTTTAAAAAAATGTATGTTAGGGGGTATAGGAGTTGTTGGGGGCACAGGGGGTGGGTGGGTAGCCCATTTTGAAAGGTTTATTGGGGGCAATTGCCACCAATAAAGCTGTTATTGTGCCTTAGCCCCTTCATTGCCTTAGCGGCTAGCGCTCAGGTAATGAAGCCGCTTTATTGTATTTTTTTAATAGTGTGCGGGAGCAGGGGTCTCCTGAGCTGAACCGTTTTGATTTCTGGCTCAGGGAACCCCTGTTTCCTGAGTTCAGGCCCTGGTATGGGGCATCGGATGCCAGTGTCGCCGCCATTTTTAAAGCGTCCGCGTCACATGACGCGGGACATTTAAATAATGGACGAGATACCGGCACCCCATATCTGGGCCTGTAACTCGTGAAGCAGGGGGTCCCCGAGGCTGAAATCAATGCGGTTCATCTCGGGAGACCCCCTGCTCCCGCACACTATTTTTAAAATGTATATTAATGCAGCTTCATCACCATAGCGGATAGCCGCTACGGTAATGAATAATGTTTTATTGATATGTGTGTTTTAATACTAGTGTACATGAAAAGGGGGCCTCCTGAGCTGAACCACATTGGTTTCGGCCTCGGGGACCCCCTACTTCATGAGATACCGGCCCTCTTATGGGGTGCCGGTATCCCCCTGCAGGATTTAAATCCTCTGGTCACGTGACAAGGGAGATACCGACACCCTATACCGGGGCCTGTATCTCTCAGGAGACCCACTGCATATGTACACTATTATTAAAATGTATATGTTTACTGTACGATCGCCTGTAATAGCCGTGCATGGAGATGCAGCGTCTCCATACAGCTCTTAAAGGTGGCTTTTTTTTCCTATCAGCTATTGCGCTTTAAAATTTTAAGCACGATAGTAGGGGGAAAAACAGCTCACGCGATCGGTCATGTTTTTGCCCGCACGTACTCAAATGCGCTTCATGTCTTAGTGAATCCCGCATCTGGCTTCATTTTTTATTGTGGGATTAAAAATTTCCCAATCGGGCGCCAAAGCTCACTGCATAGTGAATCACCCCCTAAGTGCTTATGTTGTTGTAGTGTTGGTATGCATAAGTGTTTTTAACATGATAACACAATACCTTCTTTTTAACTGTTTCATAATTTATGATATGTTTAATAATAATTTTGCATGTGTGCCCAGAAGGTCTAACCCAATAAGCACAATATAAAATATCACAAGCAACAATACATCATGCTTTTGTTAGGGACATATACTACAATCAGGAAAAAAAAGCAACAACTATTCCCAGCAGTAATCAAGGCTGATTATAAAGTAACGTTTACAAAATCACGAGAGCTCCCAAAAGAAAATATAGAAAAAAGACCAACACATATGCTTCTAAGTACTGTATGTGACCAGAATTAATCAAATAAATAAAAGTAAATATTCACTTATAGTAATTGCTATGTTTAAATGCATACATAAAGGTTTAGGATCTCTGTTCATAGTTTGATATATGTGTAGCCCCCTTTCCCTGTAACTAAGGTAACTACGCATGCTGCCTTTACCTGTGGCTCACAGAAGGCCTAAGCCTCCGCCGCTGGGAGCTTGGGGTGGGCTCTCGTTCTCCTCGGTACAGCGTCTCCACCTGGGAGGGATCCCAGCTCTGCAGGTTAACCCCTCACAAGAACCAATACAGTACTGAGAAATACGCACACACAGGTATAGTAGAACAGTTTACTGACACACACACAATTAATGATAGTACAACTCCCAGTACCCCAGCACAATACCCACACAGAATATGCCCAACACAAAGTCCCCCACAATGTCCACACCCAGGTGTCCCCGAAGTGAAGCCCACCCAAAGTGTGTGGAGTAGCGCTACCCATTTGTGAGATCGTAGGTGCACGTGGTACTTCTCCTGGTCTCAGGCCGGACCAGGTTACTTTGGAGATGGTTGATACGCAGGACCGCACTGTAAGCCCACGACGCGGGGTCTGCAGAATCCCTCCTCTCCTTACCGATGGCATCAACCTCTTGAGGTAGCTCCTGCTGGAGAGTCTCCCTTAAAGTCTCTCAGTGGTCTGGGTTTGGTCCCAGACCCCAGGTTGCAGCTCACCACCTGGCATCCTGTAACCGGCGCACTAATGCTCTCTAGATAATAAGGGAAGCGTCCCTATCTGGGGCCTTCCCTATGCACACACAATCTACTGGGGATCGGGGCCTAAATGGACACAGTCGGGGCCACAGACACCTGGGCACTATCTTCTCCCTTGCTGTCCCTCCTTCGACTGCCCGCACGGCTGCCTTCGCACCAAACTGTATCTATCTGCCAGCTCCTAACGCTCCTGGGACATGTAGTCCCTTGCGGAGCCGTGGGCAAGATGGCCGCCGCAACTTTGAGGTACTGCGCCTCTTCCATGCACGAGCAGAAAATGTCGGCCTCAACTCGGCACCCTCAGCGCATGGGCACAGCCGCCATTGCTCATTCACGAGCTTCAAGATGGCAGCCCCCGCTAGCCAGGTACGCCGCGTAGCTCTGACAATCTGTTCGCCCTGCAGCCTTCCCCCACCGTCCCCAGAGGTGAGAGGGGAGCCGGCTACATATGTTTTCACTAGTATGTTGTTTCAGGTTAATTTTCATTATTTGTTCGCTAATATTGTTTCGCACAGTTTTTGTCCAGTTCTATATTAAGATAAAATAAAGCAAGACCATTCATATGCATTTAGATTGTAAGCTCTTCGGGGCAGGAACGTCTTTTTCCTAATGTCACTGTTATGTCTGGAGCGCTTATTCCCATTAAGTGTTATATTATTATGTTACCTGTATTACTGCCGTGAAGCGCTTCTGTACAGTATGTAACATAAAATATACATACACATGTACATACATACAGTATTTAACACAAGAGAATTTACATGGTATTACAAGATGAAGGAAATGTAACAGTGTTTCCCCCACCCTATGGGAGATTCTGCCATTATCAGGTGTGTGGTGCATGCTACCTGTAGGTTCACAAGAGGCTGAGGTGTCCGCTGATGGTAGGGGGGACAAAGCAATTATGAAGCCATATTTATATAGGTCATGGAGAAAGAGGAAACATTCATTTGAACAGGATGCAAATAAGTAAAACTGGTACTTTAACGGACCGTTTCTAAGGAAGACCCTTGCACTTCCAAAACCAGATCAAAAACATAGTTTTTCTTAAAACACCTCATCAGTATGAGGTGTTTTAAGAAAAACTATGTTTTTGATCTGGTAAGTGGGACAACCCCTTTCATTAAAGTGGGATTTCCATGGCAGCGTCCAGAAGAGCGTAATTCACATAATTTAATTATTATGGTTTCGGGTCAGCGCTGACCTTTAAAACATTCTTGATTTGTAATAGCCCTTTGAAAGGGTGTGGGAGAGTTGCCAAAACCAGTGGGCCATTTTTGTATGTGTTTTTATCTAATTTTTTAATTAAATAAATCAAGTATTTTTGTATTGAACAAAACCGGTGCTACGACTCCATTTGAGAACCTCTATGTACAGAGAAACAGACTAAAAGTAACCCGTGGATTGAATAGAGTCCGTATTAAATCTGGTCAGCAGCATGCATCAGGTAAACAGTGGAAGTGGAACAGATATCGGCATGGATCAGGCTGAAGGAATGGCTTGTGGGTAGGATTCAAACTCCTAGGATTATCTTCAACAAGGTATATAAATCGCTGATGAGATGAAGAATACAGGCTTTGTTTTGAAATCATGAAGATAATATCATGACTTCAAGATTGTGCACCATCCATATAGATCTTAACGTATCTGGCAAATACATGAATACAGTTGACATTCATGCATTGTAAATCCACCACAAATTGTCTACATCCTGCCGCATGCATACCACAGAATTTGCTTCAAGGTGTTTCTCAACAGAGGCCTTTTTGATGTGTGTTGTTTATCATAACATGTAGTGCACTTGGCGCCATCTTCTGGTGAAAGGTTTTTAGGCAGCTTTCTAACAGCACTCTTGTAGAGTACAGTACATTGATTTGTCAATCAATGGTCATCAAGCATTCTCAGCCCTGAACTGTTTAGTATGGATTTACTAATTTACTAAAACTAACTTACTGCAATTAGATTACATTGGCACATTACAAATAAATTTCCAGGAAGGATTGGGTTCTGTGTCATCACATTTAACTCTTTGCATACACTAGCAAACTCCTTATTGAATCATTTATATGATGGTGAACGTGTGAGTGATTTGGTAACTGCATTTTAATACCATATTAGACTGCCATTGTCGTGAGATTAGCAGTCCAATAGAAATGGCTTCAACTTGCTGCATCTCTTAAGATAGAAACAGAGCTACAGGAGTAAATGATAAAACACAATGAAAACAGTGCCTATTATTTCAGTTACTGCCTTTATTATGTTAATCATGACTATTATTAGTGTCGATGTATCCTACATAGATGTTGAAGTCTTAACTCACAATTCTATTTAAAAATATTGGTACCATACTCATACTGTTGTAGCCATGTCTGGCTTGGCTACTAATCTGCCCTCCCTGACACACAGGCCCTGGTAACATGGCAGGCAGTGTCAGGACAAATCCATGGTTTTCCCCACCAGCAAGCAGTTCCTTGAGTGACAAGGGGGGAGGCGGACTAAGGCCTGTATTCTGCTCAATAAAGGTCTCTCCCTCTCGGTACTTAAGAGGCTGCACACCCAAATTTAGTCAGTCTGTCTCTACCTTGAGACAGACATATCATAGAAGAGTGTGCGCAGGGCTCTGGTCACCTTTTATCCCCTCCCCTAGGGGAGTGGGACTGGTACCTCTGACTCTAATAGCGAGTCATGGAGGAGATAGGACTGGCTCTGGAGGCCTTAAGCCCAAGAGTTGGAGTTCAGGGACCATCCGGAGGCTAGAGGCCTAGTGTGTGCAGAGTTTCAGTGTATCCAGACTGTCTGCTGTATTCTGTTTGGAGAGAATACAGTGTTCCTGTTATAAAATATACTCCTGCCTTGTGAGTGCAATCTCTCAGGGGGAGTAGTGTGAGTTCTCCTGCAGGGATTGCCTTCACTTCCCAGGAGCCTGCAAGAGATGGAGGCGCTGACACCAATGAGATAAAGAACCATCATCTACCCCAGAATCCTGTCCAGATATCCCCACTACCATCAGCGGACAACTCAGTATCCTGTAAACCAGCAGGTACCAGCACTACACACCTGGTAGAATGGCAAATCTCCCAGAGGGTGGGGGAAACACCGCCACACTATTTTTGTACAATAATCAGATTATGGCCAGCCCACATTTCCTAAATGATGCTATGACATTAGGCACCTTTCTGTGTTAGCAGAAGACACCTTCTAATAATTGTGCTATAAGATAATTGTTCGATAATTGATCATACTTCATATGATCGAGGTAGGCAGTATGATATTATAGGTAGTGGGTGCTCATCTGGTCGCGATCCTTTTGAGTTCCTCACTATCCTCTGCTCCACCGCAATACTCTCGCGTCCACTCCAGGCACTCCCTTTGCGTCACTTCCGGTTGTTAAGCGAACTTCCGGATCTGATGACAGGGGTGGACCTCAGTTGTTCTTCCTCTTTGGTATGGGCTGAAACACTCTACATGTTTCGCCGTTGTTACGGCTTCATCAGGAGTGTCTGTTGGCTGCTAAACTGGGTTTTAAATAGAATGTTACAGAGAGGGAGGGCCTTAGAGTATTTAAACAACCGGAAGTGACGCAAAGGGAGTGCCTGGCGTGACGCGAGAGTATTGCGGTGGAGCAGAGGATAGTGAGGAACTCAAAAGGATCGCGACCAGATGAGCACCCACTACCTATAATATCATACTGCCTACCTCGATCATATGAAGTGTAAGCCTGCATTTTTTGAATCCCTTTTAATACTAAATACCATCTGCACTATATGGTCTCTTTTCTTCTTTTTTTCTCCTTGGAGGTTGGGGGCTGGTGGCTGCTGTATACACAGGGAACATCTACCCCTTAAGTTGGATGACTGCCTGAATTTGACTGCTTTATTGTGAGTAGTCATTTTTGAGCTTTGTTTGCACAAATTTATTCACAACCGTATTACACTATGTAGTGTTTCTTTATTTCATAACTACGAGACAAGCTCCCCTGATTTGTTGGAGGATCACCTGGTGCAAGACGAGTGGAACAGTCTTTATCAAGGGTTGCAGTTTGTTTCTAAGTTTCTTAAATTTTTTCTTTAGATCACTTGATTGTTATTATTATCACATTGCTTTATTATTTACACATATGTGGTTGAATTGTATATTGTCACATTTAGGGTGTGTTAGAGCGCTATTGTTAGTTTTTTTCATTTCACCAAGTTGGCTAGCTGACTAGTAGCACTCGTACTCCCTAAACTGAATGATTTGGTGTGTAATTTAAAATGAATCTTTAATGATCATAAATACTAAAATAAAGGTGATTAAAATGAACATACAATAGACACACACTAATGATCCTATGCCAAGTGCATGTGGCACTCAGGATCAACAATGTAAAGACAGATAATTGAGCTTGATTGAATCATTTATCCTGAAGGGGTCTGATATGCAGATCTCCCTTGCAAAATGGTGTTACTAGGTAAGAGAGGAGAAGGTGCTGTAACTAGGTACAACACTGGTGTAGTGCAGCTTCTGAGAATGGTTAATTGGTCAACAAATCAATTAAGTGGGTTACCACAAAATTAAATAATGAGTTGCATCTGTAAACATAAGAAGCAAGCTGTTGTCCTGCACCTAAGAGGTCTGTGACTTCCAAAAGTTTGGTGCAAATAGTAACTCAGAGAACTCGCAATATACTGTAACATAGTGTCAACACCTATCTCTACTCTAAGAAATATCAGCTGATTAGTGATACAGAAAACTACAATGTAGCAAGGAACCGTCACAGTTGCAGAAACACACACTGAAGCTATATTGAAGCTGCTGAAGTGTGTGATGTGGTTGTACACTAATGATTAGCAACCTACATATATAAATGGGCTAATGCTGTAACTGGACAGTGAGAAGTATGTAAACAACATTGTCCCTAAAGCCCATATTACTAGATGTGCCTAACCACCCTATATAGATAAGTACAGTATTGATACATGCTGCTATAAATGAGACAGCTATTCCGGAGTTAGAACCTAACTTGCTCTGCTGATAATAAGTATGCGGTGTGGTAGTTTGTATACCTATTGCCCATATTCATGAATACCACTTGGTATGCGAAACGCGTTTGATGAACTTTGATCACAGCCAGCCACCATACTCCTTCAAACCGGCAGTCTGATCAATCAGCGAGCACCTTGACAGACCTCTGTTTCCCTGCACAAACTGTACCCTAGTAGGAACGGCACCGAAGGGCTATACCAAGCTGCGCAACAGCCAGGAAAGCCACCACACAGCAGACGACTCAGAGAGACGCAGGACCAGCTGTGAAGGTCACCGAAAAGAAACTCCAGAAGTCAAAAACAAAGGGATAGATGTGGATGTGCTGGATCCAAAATGAGCAACATTAGGCTGGAAAGCTATTCACTAATGCTTTTCTGAAAAAGCCGTTTGTGAGTGCATCCATTTATTTCTTTTTATTGTTATTAAAATTGTATTATGCCATGTTCCTGTTTTTCTACCTTTTTTAACTTTCCCACTGATTGCTGCTGAAGGGTGCCCACCATCTCCAGTGTATCCACATATGTAAGTGTACTGGATAGGTATCAATGGCGCTAAACACAATAGAATGGTAAATAAATTAAATATACAACCAGATGGGATGGAGGGATGATCTCAGCCGGCGTGATTCAAACATGAAATAAGAAAAAGAAATACATAGTGTGATACTGTTAAGACACTAAAACAACAAACAAACAAACAAAAACTGGCAATGTTGCTGAACCACACACTAGACTAAAAAGATGAATTTAATACATTATAAAAACATACAGTACAATTAAGCACAAATAGGCAGAATTATAGGACCCTACGAGTTACACGTTCACAGTATGTATATTTTCACTGTATATATGAATTTATTTAAATTAAATTTAATCATTTACCACACCTATTAGTCACCTTATGTATACACTAACTATTAATGATTAATCACATATGTTTCTTGACACATATTGGTTTATATGTTAAGATACTAAGTTATCATATTCTTTGTCATTTTTGATATTTTTTTAATTAAATATCAATAAGACACTAGGTAAGTCACTTATATGTAGTTATTGTAGGTTTATTTGCAACATTAATGCAGTATATTATTATCCATTACCTAGACAGTGTATCTCATTCAATACATGTTGTCTCCAACACTTACATCCACCACTGACCATTAATTGGGCTAGTGTCAATGTTCACTTGACATCATATATTGCATGCTGTCTATCTTTAATATCTTTAATATTAATATCAATATTGATGATTTGAATCATTATAATGATCTTGGATTATATGTTTTTATGTGTTCTTATTTGTGCAAATGTGTTTAACTATTTGTCTGCTAACCAATTGTTTTTATGCATTCTCCGTGATGTTGCTGATATATGCTGCAGTATTGAATTTGCATTACTGCGCATGACCGGGACTTTATTATGGTACATGTACCTTTAAATTTCTCCTATAAATAAACGGACACACAGGGACTTCTTTATTCAATTTACCCCTGAGGAAGGAGGCAGCAGCTTCCGAAACGCGTTGGGTGGTCCCCGATATCCCTGCGTTGCCATCAGCTGCCGTTACCCATTGCCAGCCCTGCCGTGCGGCTCTGTAACTCAGAAGCATCTTTTGAATTTGCCGCCTTTGGATAACACGCGACCGCGAGGAGCAGGGGATTTGGAGGCACCATCTACACTGTGTCGGGCGCCTCTGCGCATGCCCGTACTGCCTAACCTACAGACAGTGTTTTTCCTGCCCCTGCTACAGCGTGGATGAACGCGTCCTCCATTACCAAACTTCTACATGCGGCGAATACCGGAAATCGATCTGGGAGCTGTGCCAGTCACTGTGAGAGGGGATACTCTCTAAAATATCCACTGCGGTTTAACATCTTGGCTTCGGTAAGCGGGCAATTCGGCCAGATATCGATTGGGTCCTATAATTCTGCCTATTTGTGCTTAATTGTACTGTATGTTTTTATAATGTATTAAATTCATCTTTTTAGTCTAGTGTGTGGTTCAGCAACATTGCCAGTTTTTGTTTGTTTGTTTGTTGTTTTAGTGTCTTAACAGTATCACACTATGTACAGTATTTCTTTTTCTTATTTCATGTTTGATTCACGCCGGCTGAGATCATCCCTCCATCCAACTGGTTGTACTGTATATTTAATTTATTTACCATTCTATTGTGTTTAGCGCCATTGATACCCATCCAGTACCATTACTCTTGTCTGACCAGGGGTCAGAGGTGTATCTAGGCTGCTACATTTTTTATATTAATTCATTTAATTTCATTATTTTCAGAGCATATGTTTTGATATATATTAGTGTTAGCGCTACCTATTGTTTTTTATTGTGTATCCTTCCCCCTGTAAAGGTTAGCAGCTTTTTTAGAGCAATATGTCTCAGCTATTTGCCATGCGGGCAAATAGACATATAGATATTAATAAAATATTTTCAGATGATCCATCACCTATTGAAGTGGATTATCCCCAGAGTAATATGCTTGAACTAGTAGACAAACTAGAAAAATTACTTATAAGTGAGACTAAGCAACTCTGGGATGCAATCACTCTGGAAAAATATGTCGAACAAAAACGAATCCCACGTGGTTTGAGAATTTTTGTCCCAATTACAACTGATTTCCAGAGTGATTCCTTCACTCTAGAATGGAATCGCATTCTAGATAATTGCTCCTTTGAGCTCATGCGTCTCTTGATCTCTAGACGTAAAACATCACTTCAGAGATTAGACACTGAGATTAATGAGATGAAGGAGCAATTTGAATCCTTCAAAAATAATGGTGAATTACCGATGTTAGAATCCAAGATCAAATCTAGGATAGACAGCATGCAAAAAGAGGTGATTAGTGTTAAACAACAAAAATTCCAACGAGATAAAATTGACTATCAAAGTGGTCAGTATAGAAATTGGAAGAAGAAAAAAACACCACGGGTTAATGACAAATACAAAAGTCAGAAAGAAAATACGCCTGGTAATTTTTCTCACAAAATACCTAGTCATTATAAGAAAATAATCCCCAACATTAAAGAGAGAATACAAGATCCTGCCCCATCCACTACACCAAAACCCAAAAGAGGCGATACACGACCAAAAATGCATCGCTCCAGCAGTAGTGCGTTTATAGAACCTTCCACACCTGCGCCATACAGTATCCATCTGGAAAAGGAAATTGATACAGTAGCATTTTTGAGAAATATCATCATAATAATAAGTATCAGCCTCTAGTGGATTTTGAGCAGGAACAACGTGTTGTGGATGGGGAAAAAGATAACAAGCAAACATTCTCTTTTTTAGATTGGAGGAAAACCAAAGAGCAACAACAGGCACGAGAAGCAATAAGAGATCTCCTGGGGAGAGAAGGGACTTCAAGAGACAGAAAGAGAAAAAATACACTAGAGGAAAAAGAGGAGATAGAAAGGGGAGGAAAAATCATGAAGCATTAAAATATGATCATACTAATATTTTCAATATTAGCAAACACCCCATTACAGCTAAAGAAAGATAATTGTTATCTAAGGGTCTTTCTTTTGCTCCTGTCTCAGGTCCAAATAGCTTCAAACTATATGTAGACGTGCAAATATATGTAAGGAAACTGTGTCTTAAAAAATATTTTAACAAAGACGCAGTTTCAAGACTAGATCCAAATTCTAATTTACCTATCAGTGCAGCACCTGTCATAGGTTAAAAATTTTAAAATCCTTCCACTTTTTTCCCCAGATTCATCGGCGGCCCCTTTGTTAACACATTTGCAAAGATGGTGTCCGACGATTTGAAAATACAAAGTCGTCAATTTAAGATCAAACGAGAGAACCTTTCTATTGAGGAAAAGGGAATTCTGCGTGCACTTGGAGAAAATTATTCCATCGTTATTAAATCTGCTGATAAGGGAGGGGGGTTGGTAATTATGGACAAACATTTCTCTATACAGGAATCTTTGCGCATCCTTGGAGACAGGTCCACTTACCAACCCCTCTCCTCAAATCCCACGGAAACATACCAACAACAATTATTGACATTTCTAAGTACAGGGCTTGATCATCAGATCCTAACAAAACAAGAGTTTGAGTTTTTATACAATCCACACCCCATCATTCCAATATTCTATATAATACCGAAAATTCATAAAAATCTACAACATCCAGCAGGTCGCCCTATAATATCTGGCATCCAATCACTCACTTCCCACTTGTCCCAATATATAGATCATCATCTTCAACCTTACGTTAACCAGCTTCCATCATATCTCAGGGACAGTACCCACAAACTGCAGACCCTCAACGACACTCAATGGCAGTCACATTACCATCTGGTAACAGCAGATGTTACCTCACTCTATACTGTCATTGATCATGGTCAGGGTTGTGATGCTGTTGGCCATTTCCTGGACTCAGATCCTTCAGTTACAGATTCATTCAAAACATTTTTACTTTCTAGCATTCAATTTATACTAACACATAATTTTTTTAATTTTAATAATTCTTATTATTTGCAGGTATGTGGCACCGCTATGGGTACCAGGTTTGCCCCCAGTTATGCCAACCTATTCATGGGCAACTGGGAAAATCAATATATCTGGTCCGGTTGTCCCTTTGGCGCAAGCCTGGTACTCTGGCGGCGCTACATAGACGATATCATTTTTATTTGGTCAGGTTCCACCCATCAATTAGAACTTTTTCAGCTTTATATGAACGACAATCCTTTTAATTTAAAATTCACTTTTAATTCTAGCAATACATCTATTGAATTTTTGGATTTGGTTATTTATGTTATGGATAATAAATTACACACAAAAACATTTTTTAAGAAGGTCCAGGCAAACAGTTATTTGCATGCCAACAGTCATCACAACCCCACATGGATAAACAACATTCCTAAAGGTCAATTTACTAGATTGAAGCGTAACAATTCAACTACTGAAACTTTCCATCAGCAGGCACATGATTTAAAAGACAAATTCATCAATAGAAAATATTCTTCCAATGACCTAGATCGAGCTATATTTGAAGTAGATCAAATTGATAGAAATACTCTTCTTCAATATAAACAAAGAAATAAAGACAGTTCTTCTATAAACATACCGTTTATTACCCAATACAATCAGATGGCTCCAGCCATCAAACAAACTTTATGTAAATATTGGCCGATTCTGAGAAAGGATAGGGATCTGGTAGATCTTTTACCCCTAAATCCTAAGATAATACTCACTAAAGCTCGGAATATTGGCCAAAAATTAGATCCTAGTTGTCCTTTAACACGACAAAAGATTCGTACTAATAAAACAATAAATGGATATTTCCCTTGTATTTCTTGTACAGCCTGCAAATTCAGCACTAGAAATGTTACGTTTAAATCCACAATTACAACAAAAATATACAATATCAAACAGTTAATTAATTGTAATAGTATAAATGTGATCTATCTCCTTGAGTGTCCTTGCGGTCTGCAGTATGTGGGTATGACAACTAGGCCCATCAAACGCCGCCTTTATGAACATATTTACAATATTAAAAAAGGTTTAATCACCCACAGCGTTTCAAATCATTTTCTCCAGGTGCATGGTAGAAGCCCCGTAGGTCTGAAATGTACTGCCATAGAAGCTATTACACCAAATTGGCGTGGAGGAAACATCACAATGCAATTAGGGAGACGTGAATCCTTTTGGATTTACGAACTCTGTACTTTGGCTCCACAAGGCCTCAATGTTGATTTTGACCTTAAACCATTTTTGTTGGACAAATAAACATTATTACACTTTATTAAATATAATATAAAGTTACACGTTCACAGTATGTATATTTTCACTGTATATATGAATTTATTTAAATTAAATTTAATCATTTACCACACCTAATAGTCACCTTATGTATACACTAACTATTAATGATTAATCACATATGTTTCTTGACACATATTGGTTTATATGTTAAGATACTAAGTTATTATATTCTTTGTCATTTTTGATATTTTTTTAATTAAATATCAATAAGACACTAGGTAAGTCACTTATATGTAGTTATTGTAGGTTTATTTGCAACATTAATGCAGTATATTATTATCCATTACCTAGACAGTGTATCTCATTCAATACATGTTGTCTCCAACACTTACATCCACCACTGACCATTAATTGGGCTAGTGTCAATGTTCACTTGACATCATATATTGCATGCTGTCTATCTTTAATATTAATATCAATATTGATGATTTGAATCATTATAATGATCTTGGATTATATGTTTTTATGTGTTCTTATTTGTGCAAATGTGTTTAACTATTTGTCTGCTAACCAATTGTTTTTATGCATTCTCCGTGATGTTGCTGATATATGCTGCAGTATTGAATTTGCATTACTGCGCATGACCGGGACTTTATTATGGTACATGTACCTTTAAATTTCTCCTATAAATAAATGGACACACAGGGACTTCTTTATTCAATTTACCCCTGAGGAAGGAGGCAGCAGCTTCCGAAACGCGTTGGGTGGTCCCCGATATCCCTGCGTTGCCATCAGCTGTCGTTACTCATTGCCAGCCCTGCCGTGCGGCTCTGTGACTCAGAAGCATCTTTTGAATTTGCCGCCTTTGGATCACACGCGACCGCGAGGAGCAGGGGATTTGGAGGCACCATCTACACTGTGTCGGGCGCCTCTACAGACAGTGTTTTTCCTGCCCCTGCTACAGTGTGGATGAACGCGTCCTCCATTACCAAACTTCTACACGCGGCGAATACCGGAAATCGATCTGGGAGCTGTGCCAGCCACTGTGAGAGGGAATACTCTCTAAAATATCCACTGCGGTTTAACATCTTGGCTTCGGTAAGCGGGCAATTCGGCCAGATATCGATTGGGTCCTATAATTCTGCCTATTTGTGCTTAATTGTACTGTATGTTTTTATAATGTATTAAATTCATCTTTTTAGTCTAGTGTGTGGTTCAGCAACATTGCCAGTTTTTGTTTGTTTGTTTGTTGTTTTAGTGTCTTAACAGTATCACACTATGTATTTCTTTTTCTTATTTCATGTTTGAATCACGCCGGCTGAGATCATCCCTCCATCCCATCTGGTTGTATATTTAATTTATTTACCATTCTATTGTGTTTAGCGCCATTGATACCTGTCCAGTACCATTACTCTTGTCTGACTAGGGGTCAGAGGTGTATCCAGGCTGCTACATTTTTTATATTAATTCATTTAATTTCATTATTTTCAGAGCATATGTTTTGATATATATTATTGTTAGCGCTACCTATTGTTTTTTATTGTGTATCCTTCCCCCTGTAAAGGTTAGCAGCTTTTTTTAGAGCAATATGTCTCAGCTATTTGCCATGCGGGCAAATAGACATATAGATATTAATAAAATATTTTCAGATGATCCATCACCTATTGAAGTGGATAATCCCCAGAGTAATATGCTTGAACTAGTAGACAAACTAGAAAAATTACTTATAAGTGAGACTAAGCAACTCTGGGATGCAATCACTCTGGAAAAATATGTCGAACAAAAACGAATCCCACGTGGTTTGAGAATTTTTGTCCCAATTACAACTGATTTCCAGAGTGATTCCTTCACTCTAGAATGGAATCGCATTCTAGATAATTGCTCCTTTGAGCTCATGCGTCTCTTGATCTCTAGACGTAAAACATCACTTCAGAGATTAGACACTGAGATTAATGAGATGAAGGAGCAATTTGAATCCTTCAAAAATAATGGTGAATTACCGATGTTAGAATCCAAGATCAAATCTAGGATAGA